>NC_134402.1:461923538-461938236 GCF_038048845.1 Mixophyes fleayi | reverse complement strand
TGTACTGATGGGTAGTATCAGTGTTGGTATATACAGTATGTACTGTGTATAGTGACCCCAGCACACAGTGATGTGATGTACTATGACTGTAGTACTGATGGGTAGTATCAGTGTTGGTATATACAGTATGTACTGTGTATAGTGACCCCAGCAGTGATGTGATGTACTATGACTGTAGTACTGATGGGCAGTATCAGTGTTGGTATATACAGTATGTACTGTGTATAGTGACCCCAGCAGTGATGTGATGTACTATGACTGTAGTACTGATGGGCAGTATCAGTGTTGGTATATACAGTATGTACTGTGTATAGTGACCCCAGCACACAGTGATGTGATGTACTATGACTGTAGTACTGATGGGTAGTATCAGTGTTGGTATATACAGTATGTACTGTGTATAGTGACCCCAGCACACAGTGATGTGATGTACTATGACTGTAGTACTGATGGGCAGTATCAGTGTTGGTATATACAGTATGTACTGTGTATAGTGACCCCAGCAGTGATGTGATGTACTATGACTGTAGTACTGATGGGTAGTATCAGTGTTGGTATATACAGTATGTACTGTGTATAGTGACCCCAGCACACAGTGATGTGATGTACTATGACTGTAGTACTGATGGGCAGTATCAGTGTTGGTATATACAGTATGTACTGTGTTTAGTGACCCCAGCAGTGATGTGATGTTCTATGACTGTAGTACTGATGGGCAGTATCAGTGTTGGTATATACAGTATGTACTGTGTATAGTGACCCCAGCAGTGATGTGATGTACTATGACTGTAGTACTGATGGGCAGTATCAGTGTTGGTATATACAGTATGTACTGTGTATAGTGACCCCAGCAGTGATGTGATGTACTATGACTGTAGTACTGATGGGCAGTATCAGTGTTGGTATATACAGTATGTACTATGTATAGTGACCCCAGCAGTGATGTGATGTACTATGACTGTAGTACTGATGGGCAGTATCAGTGTTGGTATATACAGTATGTACTGTGTATAGTGACCCCAGCAGTGATGTGATGTACTATGACTGTAGTACTGATGGGCAGTATCAGTGTTGGTATATACAGTATGTACTGTGTATAGTGACCCCAGCAGTGATGTGATGTACTATGACTGTAGTACTGATGGGTAGTATCAGTGTTGGTATATACAGTATGTACTGTGTATAGTGACCCCAGCAGTGATGTGATGTACTATGACTGTAGTACTGATGGGTAGTATCAGTGTTGGTATATACAGTATGTACTGTGTATAGTGACCCCAGCACACAGTGATGTGATGTACTATGACTGTAGTACTGATGGGTAGTATCAGTGTTGGTATATACAGTATGTACTGTGTATAGTGACCCCAGCACACAGTGATGTGATGTACTATGACTGTAGTACTGATGGGCAGTATCAGTGTTGGTATATACAGTATGTACTGTGTATAGTGACCCCAGCAGTGATGTGATGTACTATGACTGTAGTACTGATGGGTAGTATCAGTGTTGGTATATACAGTATGTACTGTGTATAGTGACCCCAGCAGTGATGTGATGTACTATGACTGTAGTACTGATGGGTAGTATCAGTGTTGGTATATACAGTATGTACTGTGTATAGTGACCCCAGCAGTGATGTGATGTACTATGACTGCAGTACTGATGGGTAGTATCAGTGTTGGTATATACAGTATGTACTGTGTATAGTGACCCCAGCACACAGTGATGTGATGTACTATGACTGTAGTACTGATGGGTAGTATCAGTGTTGGTATATACAGTATGTACTGTGTATAGTGACCCCAGCACACAGTGATGTGATGTACTATGACTGCAGTACTGATGGGCAGTATCAGTGTTGGTATATACAGTATGTACTGTGTATAGTGACCCCAGCAGTGATGTGATGTACTATGACTGCAGTACTGATGGGTAGTATCAGTGTTGGTATATACAGTATGTACTGTGTATAGTGACCCCAGCACACAGTGATGTGATGTACTATGACTGTAGTACTGATGGGCAGTATCAGTGTTGGTATATACAGTATGTACTGTGTATAGTGACCCCAGCAGTGATGTGATGTACTATGACTGTAGTACTGATGGGCAGTATCAGTGTTGGTATATACAGTATGTACTGTGTATAGTGACCCCAGCACACAGTGATGTGATGTACTATGACTGTAGTACTGATGGGTAGTATCAGTGTTGGTATATACAGTATGTACTGTGTATAGTGACCCCAGCAGTGATGTGATGTACTATGACTGTAGTACTGATGGGTAGTATCAGTGTTGGTATATACAGTATGTACTGTGTATAGTGACCCCAGCAGTGATGTGATGTACTATGACTGTAGTACTGATGGGCAGTATCAGTGTTGGTATATACAGTATGTACTGTGTATAGTGACCCCAGCACACAGTGATGTGATGTACTATGACTGTAGTACTGATGGGTAGTATCAGTGTTGGTATATACAGTATGTACTGTGTATAGTGACCCCAGCAGTGATGTGATGTACTATGACTGTAGTACTGATGGGTAGTATCAGTGTTGGTATATACAGTATGTACTGTGTATAGTGACCCCAGCACACAGTGATGTGATGTACTATGACTGTAGTACTGATGGGCAGTATCAGTGTTGGTATATAAAGTATGTACTGTGTATAGTGATCCCAGCAGTGATGTGATGTACTATGACTGTAGTACTGATGGGCAGTATCAGTGTTGGTATATACAGTATGTACTGTGTATAGTGACCCCAGCACATAGTGATGTGATGTACTATGACTGTAGTACTGATGGGTAGTATCAGTGTTGGTATATACAGTATGTACTGTGTATAGTGACCCCAGCACACAGTGATGTGATGTACTATGACTGTAGTACTGATGGGCAGTATCAGTGTTGGTATATACAGTATGTACTGTGTATAGTGATCCCAGCAGTGATGTGATGTACTATGACTGTAGTACTGATGGGCAGTATCAGTGTTGGTATATACAGTATGTACTGTGTATAGTGACCCCAGCACACAGTGATGTGATGTACTATGACTGTAGTACTGATGGGTAGTATCAGTGTTGGTATATACAGTGTGTACTGTGTAGAGTGACCCCAGCAGTGATGTGATGTACTATGACTGTAGTACTGATGGGTAGTATCAGTGTTGGTATATACAGTATGTACTGTGTATAGTGACCCCAGCAGTGATGTGATGTACTATGACTGTAGTACTGATGGGTAGTATCAGTGTTGGTATATACAGTATGTACTGTGTATAGTGACCCCAGCAGTGATGTGATGTACTATGACTGTAGTACTGATGGGCAGTATCAGTGTTGGTATATACAGTATGTACTGTGTATAGTGACCCCAGCACACAGTGATGTGATGTACTATGACTGTAGTACTGATGGGCAGTATCAGTGTTGGTATATACAGTGTGTACTGTGTATAGTGACCCCAGCACACAGTGATGTGATGTACTATGACTGTAGTACTGATGGGTAGTATCAGTGTTGGTATATACAGTATGTACTGTGTATAGTGACCCCAGCACACAGTGATGTGATGTACTATGACTGTAGTACTGATGGGTAGTATCAGTGTTGGTATATACAGTATGTACTGTGTATAGTGACCCCAGCACACAGTGATGTGATGTACTATGACTGTAGTACTGATGGGCAGTATCAGTGTTGGTATATACAGTATGTACTGTGTATAGTGACCCCAGCAGTGATGTGATGTACTATGACTGTAGTACTGATGGGTAGTATCAGTGTTGGTATATACAGTATGTACTGTGTATAGTGACCCCAGCACACAGTGATGTGATGTACTATGACTGCAGTACTGATGGGCAGTATCAGTGTTGGTATATACAGTGTGTACTGTGTATAGTGACCCCAGCACACAGTGATGTGATGTACTATGACTGTAGTACTGATGGGTAGTATCAGTGTTGGTATATACAGTATGTACTGTGTATAGTGACCCCAGCACACAGTGATGTGATGTACTATGACTGTAGTACTGATGGGTAGTATCAGTGTTGGTATATACAGTATGTACTGTGTATAGTGACCCCAGCACACAGTGATGTGATGTACTATGACTGTAGTACTGATGGGTAGTATCGGTGTTGGTATATACAGTATGTACTGTGTATAGTGACCCCAGCAGTGATGTGATGTACTATGACTGTAGTACTGATGGGTAGTATCAGTGTTGGTATATACAGTGTGTACTGTGTATAGTGACCCCAGCACACAGTGATGTGATGTACTATGACTGTAGTACTGATGGGTAGTATCAGTGTTGGTATATACAGTATGTACTGTGTATAGTGACCCCAGCACACAGTGATGTGATGTACTATGACTGTAGTACTGATGGGTAGTATCAGTGTTGGTATATACAGTATGTACTGTGTATAGTGACCCCAGCACACAGTGATGTGATGTACTATGACTGTAGTACTGATGGGTAGTATCAGTGTTGGTATATACAGTATGTACTGTGTATAGTGACCCCAGCACACAGTGATGTGATGTACTATGACTGCAGTACTGATGGGTAGTATCAGTGTTGGTATATACAGTATGTACTGTGTATAGTGACCCCAGCACACAGTGATGTGATGTACTATGACTGTAGTACTGATGGGTAGTATCAGTGTTGGTATATACAGTATGTACTGTGTATAGTGACCCCAGCACACAGTGATGTGATGTACTATGACTGTAGTACTGATGGGTAGTATCAGTGTTGGTATATACAGTATGTACTGTGTATAGTGACCCCAGCACACAGTGATGTGATGTACTATGACTGTAGTACTGATGGGCAGTATCAGTGTTGGTATATACAGTATGTACTGTGTATAGTGACCCCAGCAGTGATGTGATGTACTATGACTGCAGTACTGATGGGTAGTATCAGTGTTGGTATATACAGTATGTACTGTGTGTAGTGACCCCAGCACACAGTGATGTGATGTACTATGACTGTAGTACTGATGGGTAGTATCAGTGTTGGTATATACAGTATGTACTGTGTATAGTGACCCCAGCACACAGTGATGTGATGTACTATGACTGTAGTACTGATGGGCAGTATCAGTGTTGGTATATACAGTATGTACTGTGTATAGTGACCCCAGCACACAGTGATGTGATGTACTATGACTGTAGTACTGATGGGCAGTATCAGTGTTGGTATATACAGTATGTACTGTGTATAGTGACCCCAGCACACAGTGATGTGATGTACTATGACTGTAGTACTGATGGGCAGTATCAGTGTTGGTATATACAGTATGTACTGTGTATAGTGACCCCAGCAATGATGTGATGTACTTTGACTGTAGTACTGATGGGTAGTATCAGTGTTGGTATATACAGTATGTACTGTGTATAGTGACCCCAGCACACAGTGATGTGATGTACTATGACTGTAGTACTGATGGGCAGTATCAGTGTTGGTATATACAGTATGTACTGTGTATAGTGACCCCAGCAGTGATGTGATGTACTATGACTGTAGTACTGATGGGTAGTATCAGTGTTGGTATATACAGTATGTACTGTGTATAGTGACCCCAGCAGTGATGTGATGTACTATGACTGTAGTACTGATGGGTAGTATCAGTGTTGGTATATACAGTATGTACTGTGTATAGTGACCCCAGCAGTGATGTGATGTACTATGACTGTAGTACTGATGGGCAGTATCAGTGTTGGTATATACAGTATGTACTGTGTATAGTGACCCCAGCACACAGTGATGTGATGTACTATGACTGTAGTACTGATGGGTAGTATCAGTGTTGGTATATACAGTATGTACTGTGTATAGTGACCCCAGCACACAGTAATGTGATGTACTATGACTGTAGTACTGATGGGTAGTATCAGTGTTGGTATATACAGTATGTACTGTGTATAGTGACCCCAGCAGTGATGTGATGTGATGTACTATGTCTGTAGTACTGATGGGTAGTATCAGTGTTGGTATATACAGTATGTACTGTGTATAGTGACCCCAGCACACAGTGATGTGATGTACTATGACTGTAGTACTGATGGGTAGTATCAGTGTTGGTATATACAGTATGTACTGTGTATAGTGACCCCAGCACACAGTAATGTGATGTACTATGACTGTAGTACTGATGGGTAGTATCAGTGTTGGTATATACAGTATGTACTGTGTATAGTGACCCCAGCAGTGATGTGATGTGATGTACTATGACTGTAGTACTGATGGGTAGTATCAGTGTTGGTATATACAGTATGTACTGTGTATAGTGACCCCAGCACACAGTGATGTGATGTACTATGACTGTAGTACTGATGGGTAGTATCAGTGTTGGTATATACAGTATGTACTGTGTATAGTGACCCCAGCACACAGTGATGTGATGTACTATGACTGTAGTACTGATGGGTAGTATCAGTGTTGGTATATACAGTATGTACTGTGTATAGTGACCCCAGCAGTGATGTGATGTACTATGACTGTAGTACTGATGGGTAGTATCAGTGTTGGTATATACAGTATGTACTGTGTATAGTGACCCCAGCACACAGTGATGTGATGTACTATGACTGTAGTACTGATGGGTAGTATCAGTGTTGGTATATACAGTATGTACTGTGTATAGTGACCCCAGCACACAGTGATGTGATGTACTATGACTGTAGTACTGATGGGTAGTATCAGTGTTGGTATATACAGTATGTACTGTGTATAGTGACCCCAGCAGTGATGTGATGTACTATGACTGTAGTACTGATGGGTAGTATCAGTGTTGGTATATACAGTGTGTACTGTGTATAGTGACCCCAGCAGTGATGTGATGTACTATGCCTGTAGTACTGATGGGCAGTATCAGTGTTGGTATATACAGTATGTACTGTGTATAGTGACTCCAGCACACAGTGATGTGATGTACTATGACTGTAGTACTGATGGGTAGTATCAGTGTTGGTATATACAGTATGTACTGTGTATAGTGACTCCAGCACACAGTGATGTGATGTACTATGACTGCAGTACTGATGGGTAGTATCAGTGTTGGTATATACAGTATGTACTGTGTATAGTGACCCCAGCACACAGTGATGTGATGTACTATGACTGCAGTACTGATGGGTAGTATCAGTGTTGGTATATACAGTATGTACTGTGTATAGTGACCCCAGCACACAGTGATGTGATGTACTATGACTGTAGTACTGATGGGTAGTATCAGTGTTGGTATATACAGTATGTACTGTGTATAGTGACCCCAGCACACAGTGATGTGATGTACTATGACTGCAGTACTGATGGGTAGTATCAGTGTTGGTATATACAGTATGTACTGTGTATAGTGACCCCAGCACACAGTGATGTGATGTACTATGACTGTAGTACTGATGGGCAGTATCAGTGTTGGTATATACAGTATGTACTGTGTATAGTGACCCCAGCACACAGTGATGTGATGTACTATGACTGCAGTACTGATGGGTAGTATCAGTGTTGGTATATACAGTATGTACTGTGTATAGTGACCCCAGCACACAGTGATGTGATGTACTATGACTGCAGTACTGATGGGTAGTATCAGTGTTGGTATATACAGTATGTACTGTGTATAGTGACCCCAGCACACAGTGATGTGATGTACTATGACCATACTTGCCAACTCTCCCTAAACGTCAGGGAGACTCCCTGAAATAGGGGTGATCTCCCTCACTCCCTGAAGAGTCTGGCATTCTCCCTGATGCTGAGCCAGTACAAGACGTGGTTGTCTGTGCCTTTTGTGGCATGATGACACAGTTCAGAAATTGTGTCCTATGTCCATGTATTGATGCCTATGGAGGTGGCCATTTTCATGGAGACCAAGATTTAATCAAAGACTGACAGGGTAAGACAACATGACTTCAGTAATGGAGACAGAAATGTAAAAGACACTTCAGTCTCTAGAGATTCATTAGCTGCTTTTCTTTAACGCCTAGTTACCTACTGTCCTGGAATGTCCGGGAGACTTTCGCATATCTGGGAGACCTCCTGGGCTCCCGGGAGAGCAGGGCAACCTCCCGGTTCTCGCCCCGCAACAGATAAGTGGCAGGGGCGGGGCTTAATGATGCAAATATTGCATCATCTTAGCTCCGTCCCCTGCTGTAATTGGCCAAAATTATGACAATCGTTTAGGGGGCGAGGCCAAAATGGTGCGATTTGTCAAGCCCCGCCCCCGCACGCCCACCTCCCCCGGGATCTCCCTGAAGCCAACGAGGAAAAGTTGGCAAGTATGACTATGACTGTAGTACTGATGGGTAGTATCAGTGTTGGTATATACAGTATGTACTGTGTATAGTGACCCCAGCAGTGATGTGATGTACTATGACTGTAGTACTGATGGGTAGTATCAGTGTTGGTATATACAGTATGTACTGTGTATAGTGACCCCAGCAGTGATGTGATGTACTATGACTGTAGTACTGATGGGTAGTATCAGTGTTGGTATATACAGTATGTACTGTGTATAGTGACCCCAGCAGTGATGTGATGTACTATGACTGTAGTACTGATGGGTAGTATCAGTGTTGGTATATACAGTATGTACTGTGTATAGTGACCCCAGCAGTGATGTGATGTACTATGACTGTAGTACTGATGGGCAGTATCAGTGTTAGTATATACAGTATGTACTGTGTATAGTGACCCCAGCACACAGTGATGTGATGTACTATGACTGTAGTACTGATGGGTAGTATCAGTGTTGGTATATACAGTATGTACTGTGTATAGTGACCCCAGCACACAGTGATGTGATGTACTATGACTGTAGTACTGATGGGCAGTATCAGTGTTGGTATATACAGTATGTACTGTGTATAGTGACCCCAGCACACAGTGATGTGATGTACTATGACTGTAGTACTGATGGGTAGTATCAGTGTTGGTATATACAGTATGTACTGTGTATAGTGACCCCAGCACACAGTGATGTGATGTACTATGACTGTAGTACTGATGGGTAGTATCAGTGTTGGTATATACAGTATGTACTGTGTATAGTGACCCCAGCAGTGATGTGATGTACTATGACTGTAGTACTGATGGGCAGTATCAGTGTTGGTATATACAGTATGTACTGTGTATAGTGACCCCAGCACACAGTGATGTGATGTACTATGACTGTAGTACTGATGGGCAGTATCAGTGTTGGTATATACAGTATGTACTGTGTATAGTGACCCCAGCACACAGTGATGTGATGTACTATGACTGTAGTACTGATGGGTAGTATCAGTGTTGGTATATACAGTATGTACTGTGTATAGTGACCCCAGCAGTGATGTGATGTACTATGACTGTAGTACTGATGGGCAGTATCAGTGTTGGTATATACAGTATGTACTGTGTATAGTGACCCCAGCACACAGTGATGTGATGTACTATGACTGTAGTACTGATGGGCAGTATCAGTGTTGGTATATACAGTATGTACTGTGTATAGTGACCCCAGCACACAGTGATGTGATGTACTATGACTGTAGTACTGATGGGTAGTATCAGTGTTGGTATATACAGTATGTACTGTGTATAGTGACCCCAGCACACAGTGATGTGATGTACTATGACTGTAGTACTGATGGGTAGTATCAGTGTTGGTATATACAGTATGTACTGTGTATAGTGACCCCAGCACACAGTGATGTGATGTACTATGACTGTAGTACTGATGGGTAGTATCAGTGTTGGTATATACAGTATGTACTGTGTATAGTGACCCCAGCACACAGTGATGTAATGTACTATGACTGCAGTACTGATGGGCAGTATCAGTGTTGGTATATACAGTGTAGATCTGTGTATTAGGCACCCCAGGGGGTTGGGGTTTTATCTACCATCTCATGTTGCAGAGAGCTGGGCCTAATGCATCTTCTGGAGGATGAGAGATAATGGATTGAGTGCTGCTTCCATCCATCTGCCGCCCTCTAATCAGAATAGCTGATTAAAGCCAACAGACACAAATTATGTGTCGTGTACTTGAGGGGCTCTATGTGCCCCCCCCCCCTTTCTATGTGTCCCCCCCCCCTTCTATGTGTCCCCCTCCCCCCCACCATGTGCCCCCCCCCCCTCTATGTAGTAACAGCACACACAGGATCCCATCAAACAACCTCAGAAGCTGCGATTGTCCCTGGAGGCCTTGTACACTGTTATTATCACTGTCTGTGTGTACGTCCTAATCTCTGCATCTGACAGAGCTCAGTATGTCCTAATAGGGAGAACACAGGATACACAGAAGGGGCTAGAGGGAATAATAGGAGGAGTTACCAGGAGTACTAATAGGAGTTATATGTAATAATAGGAGGAGTTATATGTAATAATAGGAGTTATAAGTACAGTCATGGCCAAAAGTGTGGGAATGACACAAGTATTGGTTTTCACAAACTTCTGCTTCATTGTTTTTAGACCTTTATGTCAGATGTTGCTGTGTTATACTGAAGTAACATTACAAGCATTTCAAAAGTGTCAAAGGTTTTTATTGACAATTACAATAAGTCCTACTTACCTACTTTCTGTATTCTGATTCCGGGAGATGGGCGTGACTGGAGGGCGGGAGGGGGCGGGGCAGGGCAAGACAAATCGTGTCATTTTAGCCCCGCCCCCCGCAACGAAACTGACGTTTTGTCGCCGGGGGCAGGGCCAAAATGCCGCAATTCTGGCTGAATCGTGTCATTTAGCGGTGGCTGCAGTGGGATGCGGGAGATTTGCCAGCTCTCCCGGGAGCCCGGGAGATTGACCCGAATTTCGGGAGTCTCCCGGACATTCCGGGAGAGTTGGCAAGTATGCATTAAGTTTATGCAAAGAGTCAATATTTGCAGTGTTGACCCTTCTTTTTGAAGACCTCTGCAATTCGCCCTGGCAGCTGTCAATCAACTTCTGGGCCACATACTGACTGACGGCCGCCCATTCTTGTCTAATCAGTGCTTGGAGTTTGTCAGAATTTGTGAGCTTCTGTTTGTCCACCCGCCTCATGAGGATTCACCACAAGTTCTCAATGGGATTAAGGTCTGGGGAGTTTCCTGGCCATGGGCCCAAAATTTCAATGTTTTGATCATACTCGCCAACTCTCCCGAACTCCCGGGCGAGTGTGGAAAAATCCCGGATCTGCCCACTTCCTAAGTGGGCAGAAAAAGGTCACAAACGCCGCGATTCCTGGTGAATCGCGGCATTTGGCCCCGCCCCCCATGACGCCCACCTCCCCCGCAGGCTCCCGGATACCAACATTGTAAAGTTGGTAAGTATGGTTTTGATCCCTGACCCACTTAGTTATCACTTTTGCCTTATGACAAGGTGTCCATCATGCTGGAAAAGGATTGTTCATCACCAAACTGTTCCTGGATGGTTGGGAGAAGTTGCTCTTGGAGGATGTTTTGGTGCCATTCTTTATTCATGGCTGTGTTCTTACGCAATATTGTGAGTGAGCCGACTCCCTTGGCTGTGAAGCACCTCACACATGAATGGTCTCAGGATGTATTACTGTTGGGATGACACAGGACTGATGGTAGCGCTCACATTTCCTTCTCTGGACAAGCGTTTATTCTCCAAACAATCTGAAAGAGGATTCATCTGAGAAAATGACTTTACCCCTGTCCTCAGCAGTGCAATCCCTGTATCTTTTTCAGAATATCAGTCTGTCCCTCCCATGTTTGCGTGGGTTTCCTCCGGGTGCTCCGGTTTCCTCCCACACTCCAAAAAAACATACTAGTAGGTTAATTGGCTGCTGACAAATTGACCCTAGTCTGTCTCTCTCTGTCTGTGTGTGTGTTAGGGATTTTATAGACTGCAAGACTGTAAGCTCCAATGGGGCAGGAACTGATGTGAATGAGTTCTCTGTACAGCGCTGCGGAATTAGTGGCGCTATATAAATAAATGGTGATGATGATGATTATGTTTTTCCTGGAGAGAAGTGACTTCTTTGCTGGCCTTCTTGACACCAGGCCATCCTCCAAAAGTCTTTGCCTCACTGAGCATGCAGATGTACTCCCACCTGGCTGCTGCCATTCCTGAGCAAGCTCTGCACTGGTGGTGCCCCAATCCCGCAGCTGAATCATCTTTAAGAGACGGTTCTGGCACTTGCTGGAGGTTTCTTGGGCGCCCTGAAGCCTTCTTCACAACTATTGAACCTCTCTCCTTGAACTTCTTGATGATCTGATAAATGGTTGATTTAGGTGCAATCTTACTAGTAGCAATATCCTTGTCTGTGAAGCCCTTTTTCTGAGAAGCAATGATGACTGCGCGTGTTTCCTTGTAGATAACCATGGTTAACAGAGGAAGAACAATGATTTCAAGCACCACCCTCCTTTTAAAGCTTCCAGTCTGTCATTCTAACTCAATCAGCATGACAGAGTGATCTCCAGCCTTGTCCTCATTAACACTCTCACCTGTATTAACGAGAGAATCACTAACCCAATGTCAATGATGAAATTCAGTGGAAATGTTGTTTTTGGGATAAAGTTCATTGTCATGGCAAAGAGGGACTTTGAAATTAATTGTAATTCATCTGATCACTCTTCATGACATTCTGGAGTATATGCAAATTGTCATCATAAAGAGTTTGTGAAAAATAATACTTGTGTCATTCTCAAAACTTTCAGCCATGACTGTAGTAATAGAAGTAGTTATTGGGAGTAATAGGACAAGTTATATGCAGTAGTAGGAGGAATTATAGGAAGTAATAGGAGGAGTTATAGGAAGTAGTAGGAGGAGTTATAGGAAGTAGTAGGAGGAGTTATTGGGAGTAAGAGGAGGATTTTTTGGGACATATTTTTGGAGTTATGGGGAGTAATAGGAGTTATATCAGTAATAGGAGGAGTTATAAGTAGTAATAGGAGGAGTTAAATGCAGTAATAGGAGGAGTCATAGGGAGTAATAGGAGGAGTTATTTGTAGTAATAGGAGGAGTTATATGCAGTAATAGGAGGAGTTATTGGGAGAAAAAGGAGTTATATGTAGTAATAGGAGGAGTTCTAAGTAGTAATAGGAGGAGTTATATGCAGTAATAGGAGTTATAGGGAGTAATAGGAGGAGTTATAAGTAGTAACAGGAGGAGTTATATGCAGTAATAGGAGGAGTTATTGGGAGAAAAAGGAGTTATATGTAGTAATAGGAGGAGCTATAGGGAGTAATGGGAGGAGTTATATGTAGTAATAGGAGGAGCTATAGGGAGTAATGGGAGGAGTTATATGTAGTAATAGGAGGAGCTATAGGGAGTAATAGGAGGAGTTATATGTAGTAATAGGAGGAGCTATAGGGAGTAATAAGAGGAGTTATATGTAGTAATAGGAGGAGCTATAGGGAGTAATAGGAGGAGTTATATGTAGTAATAGGAGGAGCTATAGATAGTAATGGGAGGAGTTATATGTAGTAATAGGAGGAGCTATAGATAGTAATGGGAGGAGTTATATGTAGTAATAGAAGGAGCTATAGGGAGTAATAGGAGGAGTTATATGTAGTAATAGGAGGAGCTATAGGGAGTAATAGGAGGAGTTATATGTAGTAATAGGAGGAGCTATAGGGAGTAATAGGAGGAGTTATATGTAGTAATAGGAGGAGCTATAGGGAGTAATAGGAGGAGTTATATGTAGTAATAGGAGGAGCTATAGGGAGTAATAGGAGGAGTTATATGTAGTAATAGGAGGAGTTAAGGAGTTATATGTAGTAATAGGAGGAGCTATAGGGAGTAATGGGAGGAGTTATCTGTAGTAATAGGAGGAGCTATAAGGAGTAATAGGAGGAGCTATAGGAGTAATAGGAGGAGTTATATGTAGTAATAGGGGAAAATTTGGACAGTTGTGAAGAGATCATTAGAAAATAGAGTCACATGACTGTTAATGATATAAATAGTAATATTGAAGCAAAACAGCTCAAAATCACATAATTGTAACAATTTTTCACAATTTGTAATCAGATCCAGATCCAAACCTAAAATCTTTCATGATTTTGGGGTAAAACCTGTAACAAGACCAAAACACGAAGATCCAAAACACAGGAGTCAGCGCACAGCTGTAATATATATTACATAATGTTTATCTGTATGGCACTGTATGATTGGAGCTGACCTTGCTCTTTTGAAGATTATTTTATGAGTAGAAAGAAAATACTGTTGCACTAGACTAAGTTTGATATGTAAAAATTGTGCCAGATCTTCTACAATTTGAACCAAAAGAATCATTAAATATTCAATATTTGTTACTGGGAGGCTGGGGCGGGCTGGGAGAGGGATGGCCGGGTGGCCTCTGCCCCCTGCCCCCCGCCCCCCGGGCCAGCCCGCCCCTGCTGGGAGGTGCTACCATATAACATTAAGGGGTAAATTTACTAAACTGCAGGTTTGAAAAAGTGATGATGTTGCCTATAGCAACCAGATTCTAGCTGTCATTTATTTAGTACACTCTACAAAATGACAACTAGAATCTAATTGGTTACTATAGGCAACATCTCCACTCATTCAAACCCGCAGTTTAGTAAATATACCCCTAAGAATATATGAGAAAGAAGAGCAGATATTTCCTATCTCGTCTTCTTTGAAAGACTAGTTGGTGCATTAGATGTTGTTCTCCCTCTGTGATATCTATTACACAAAGTTTCTTCTATATTATACTGTATGATTGTGTCACGACTT